>NW_026733154.1:197500-237500 GCF_028476545.2 Physella acuta
ACCTACACCTACACCTACACCTACACCTACACCTACACCTACACCTACACCTACACCTACACCTACACCTACACCTACACCTACACCTACACCTACACCTACACCTACACCTACACCTACACCTACACCTACACCTACACCTACACCTACACCTACACCTACCCCTACCCCTACCCCTACACCTACACCTACACGTAAGCTGATATCTTCCTATGTTTTCAGGGCTGCCAAGACCTCTGTGTTTCTCTATCCACATGTATATCGTACGTCTTCTACCTGGGAGAATGTGTTGTATCGGAGGTTGGCGTGGACGGGGCTATGGAAACCAATGGTTTTGGATATGTCGTATGTGGTGAGCACATCAATCACGCTGATTACTCTCTGGATACGTCTCTGATGTTGATGTATAGGGGAGGGAGGGATTCCTTTCGTAAGATAAAGCCGCATAAATTTGGCTTGAGGTTATAATTTTAGTGGAATAAGACGGTAACTGGGGAATTGGCCGACCCCGTAGAGTTTTAACTGAAATCAATGCAACTCCTGGTTTGCGACAATATATTAGTGCAGTACTATGTGATTATAAGAAATTTTAGGTTTTTCATTTCTTATGTGGCATATATATATATATATATATATATATATATATATATATATATATATATATATATATATATATATATATATATATATATATATATATATATATATATATATATAATATTTCCAAACATAGATGCCATACGGCCAACAACTGCTTTAACAACCACGGGTAAGTCAATAATATCCTTACGTATTATGTGAGGTTGATGATACCCTGATAGATTTATTAGCAAATTTGTACGACCCAGCTACCATGTGATTTATATGTTTGAGTTACTATTAGTGATGTGATTTTTTTGTAACTTTATCCACAGCAGGGAGCACCACCCGCAGAACACCTAAGTAAGTAGCAGATGATATTTTAATGTATTGAATGTTTTTTCATCCTCAATTAACATAACATTACTATAGAGATACATTTGGGTCAGTGTCTTAACAAAAAATGATTACTTTATTTTTACACATCGATTCGCCCCTTAGAGGTATCCATGTGATTAATATTCTTTAATCATTACTTGGAAAAAAAAACACATTACAAGTCTAAGCATGTTTGATTCAATAAAGAACAAAATAAGGAAATAGAATAAATATATTTTATATTCGTATTTTTTCTTTATTGTATCAAACATTCAAACATTAGACTGTATTGTTTTGTTATGGGTTTTTTTTTGTAGCCTTTATCACATGTTGTTTTATAAGTAAACATCCGCTTGTTTTCATCATCTTTCACCAGACACCACCACTGCAAGCACCGTAAACAAAACTAAGGTAATGTTTACAAAAAAACAATTGCTTAAAACTAATGTGTATATATATAACCAATTACTTAAAACTAATTTTACAAAAACCAAATGATTAAAACGAATGTTACATATAGCCAATTACTTAAAACTTCTGCTGCTCTACGCCAATGAAAATTTTAGGAAATGCATTCGCTTACCCAAATAATCCTGATAAAGCATTTCAAACATGGCGATGATGTAAGAAACAAAACATCACAAGCTCTTATTCTATGGCTCGAATATGTGAGTCCGCTCAGTTAGTTTAAACAAAGGCGGCTCGGCATAGTGCTGGTCACACCATCCCCCTCCGAAATATTTTACAACGAGCCGACTCGCGTTGTATCATACGCCGCTATTTAGTTGTTGTTTTTTCTACTTCTCAGTAATGCATAATTTGTGAATTCGACAGTACCAATGCTGCCACCGAAAATATTTGCTTTAAAACACTAACCCCCCCCCCTTCCCCTCCCCCCCCCCCCCCCCGCTCCTCCCCCGTGAAAGCAGCCTCTTCTTAGTTACCTCCTCTAAGTTTAAAATGGTTTCAAACTAAATTATCTGCCCCTTATAGCCGTCACCAAACCCGGCTCTACGATTGTATTATGTAAACATTTAGCGTGAACCACAGCTCACCAGACCATGTGAGGTTGGGGGGGATGGGGGGTGTGGTGTGGTAGCGATAGAGACGAAGAGAGGGGACTGCAAGGCGCGCTTGCAGCTTGTTTTCTGACGTCTCCCAGAAGAGAATTATATATATAGATAGATCTGCCCCATGTGACTCGGGTACACACTGAAAACCATAGTCCCGAGCTAACCCGATGCAGGCGAGGCTCAAAAGCTTAGAACAGCAACCCACCTAAGAGAGAAGACAGACTCCAAAATAATTAAAATTTGTAGTTTTTTCTTGGTTGGTCAAAGGCTATTGAGGTGAAACCATGAACGAAAGAAGACTGAAATCGGAGTCAACGGCCCATATGGTGCATACAATGTTTATACGTAATACTCAATTATTTTGGAGGGAATATCTTCCAATTCTGAACGAAGAAGAGAAAGAATCTTGTTCAAATCCGTATTTTATAATGTAATAATCTTTTTTCGGAATACGCAGTTCTTTTTTGATTCAGCAATGTCTCTTTTGCGTAGATTAGCTAGAAGTAGAAAATCGATGTTTCGATACATATTGAAAGAAAACTACACCTCTCAATCTCTATAAACTTTAGAAAACGACTCTAAAGTAGAAAATATATGTTTTTACTTCCTTAATTGTTTACGAATTATTTTTTTTTACAGGCGTTTCACCGTGGATGAAGCCAGTGGCGTAGCGAGGTCGGGTGTCACCCGGTGCGGCACTTAATGGTGTCACCCCCAGCAGAGGCGTAGCGACACTTCCCGATTTGCAACCCCCCCCCCCTTCAAACTTTCGATTTGCACCCCCCCCCCCTCAATCTTTCTATCTGCAACCCCCCCCCCCCTCCCCCTCAAATTTTTCTCTATATATTGGTTATTTTTTTGCCTTGGTGTCAACCCCCTAAATCGTGTCACCCGGTGCGGTCAGCACCCCCGTTCCCCCTCGCTAAGCCTCTGGATGAAGCATCTCTTTGACGTCTAAAGTTTAATGAACAGTGCCATCCTAACTTTAGGACATAAAATTTTTAAAACAAATATGTTTACATAAACTTATCCTAGAACGGAAGCCAGCAATAAAAAGTCAGTTATTAAAAAAAATAATGAAGTAAATGAACAACCTTTTATTCTAGATAATTTAAGTGAATGTCAGGTTATTCGTTTAATAACAAGAAAAACTTCTCTTTTATTGCTCTTTTGGGTCAATAAAGTCATCTATTGAAAAATGACGTATGATTGTTTTTGTTTGTTTTTTACTTTCTCATATATACGAAGTATAGAGAAAGTATTGTAATCGTGCACAAAAATCACTTGAAATTTTCTGTATATTCACGCTCCTCATCTCCATATGCCAAACAATCTATACACACACACATATATATATATATATATATATATATATATATATATATATATATATATATATATATATATATATATATATATATATATATATATATATATATATATATATATGTATATATATAATTAAGCAACTAAATCGGGGAGGAGCGGTCACTGAAAGTATAAATTTAGTACATACATTATATGTCGTTCGGGGGGGGGGGAGGGTGTCCGGTAGACGTGCTTCGAGAGGGGCTGGCGGTGCCCCCCCCCCCCTCCCCCCTCCCGCCTGTAGTGAGTTGGTAATGCTTTTTTTTTCGTTAATTGAACAAACTGTTTGTGATAGTTATAATATAGTACAAAAATAACGTTTTACTCCAATATATTACATTATGGAACTGTGATTAAAACCTCTTGGTGACCGTCTCTTTCGATGAAATCTCGCAACAGCACATTAATTGAATTAGACAGTTTGTTTCATATGTGCATTCAAATAATGTGGCAATAGAATTTATTCAAGGTTTTTTGTTTTTTAGTCACACTGTACTGTTTTATAGGATAACAAAACGTTGTTAAAGTGTAGTAAAAATTCAACAAAACCATTCTTCATCAATGTATATATATATATATATATATATATATATATATATATATATATATATATATATATATATATATATATATATATATATATATATATATATATATACATATACATATACTTATATATATATATATGGACAACTTTACTCAATCAGCTAACTGTGACCTAACATTTCACCCGAATGTCCAGCTTATATACAGCAATTTGTATAACAAACTTAAAGACTAACTTTATTTGTAATTAGATTTCAAAGTAGATATTTTTGTTTGTCACGGGAGAAAAATTATCTAGAAATCTTGAACGAAATTGCTGCATAAGAAGTGGGTTAAAATCAAGTTAGAAGATTGTCCACATCCCACAAACAAGGAGGCTATTGTATCTAAAGTTAGAAAGAAATCGATTCATAAGCAGTGAATTAAAACCAAGTTAGAAGATTGCCCACATCCCACAAACTAACGAAGAGACATTGTGAACGCAATTAAAGACCTCTTATAGAAACGAATCTTGTAAACAGAACTCGAGAATTTACTGTTACTAATCATTCGCTCGGCAGAGCCACACCACACGTTAAATTAAATAAAAATTAAATTAACCATAATACTTACATCAATAAAAGTACGGCGTGACCTAAGCGGTAGAGCACTAAGATGTTAATCCAAATTAGTGCTCGGCCATGAAAGATTTATTTTGTAAAGCTGATTGGCTGAATCGGTTACACGTCTGACTTGATGCATGGAGGGCGAGGCGATTTGGTGCCGTGTGGAATGGTGGGTTCGGATCCCGTCTGGGTTCAGACTGTTCTGTATTTACTTGGACTATATTCTGTACCTTTTGTCTACCTTTCTGTTTACATTCTGTTTACATTGCTATTTCAGTTTGAATATGGGTCCACTTTAGTAGAATGTCCTTGATGGGTATCTGTTAGGGAAAATAAAGACGGCTGGGCATAGTAGTGACTAAACGTTTCCTTCATAAGCCGAGATTAAGAAACACATAAACTCTACTTCATCTACCCGATGGATTGCTAGGCCTATAGACGGTACTTTACTTTGACTACAACAGTATGATTCATTTTACGGCGTGGACAATCTAAACATGACGGGGATTAGGAGCTGGACCGATCAAAGTATTAGAGCTATGTTGCAGTGTTTGTAAAACACCAGAGCGTACTTAACTAACCTTGTACGGTATTATTACCAAATGTTACACTAATTTATCTTATAGCTGATTTTAAAGCATTGTTCACTCTTTGTTTAGTGCGCGACCTATTTTATATTCAGCAAAGTACTTTTTTAAACTTACTAAAAACGAAATGTAGGTCGATTGGTATTTACAAGTCAAAATACATTTTAAAAGGGTTAATAGTGTGTAGAGGTTTTTATCACAGTTCCCCATTATAATATTTTGGAGTAAATCTTTAATGCTGCACTTTAATTTAACTTTCAGCTGAATGTGAAATTTATATGTTTATCGCTGCTTGGGTTGACTCCAATGATTAGTTCGCTAAAGCCAGATAGCAGCTGACTTAAAATGTTAAGCTAACATGGCTCACCATATCTAACTCTGATACTTTTCGTAGCTTTAATTTCTTAAACAAATTGGTGGAACTTTCCCTACCCCTCCACCCCAAAGCGATTATACTAAATAAACAGTTAAGAACAAACTAAAATTAAATCATTATTTTTTTAAATGGTGCCCTACTTAACTAATCAACATCATCTTTTTTTTCCATTCGTGCCCAAGACACATGGGGTAGATGAAGTAGAGTACATTTCCTTCAGAGAACTCGGCATTTTGAGGGGATAGTGTGGTCAGCACTATGCTCAGCAACCTTTGTTTCCCAAACGTGAGTTGGGTACCCATCAGAGCTGGGTGGAGAGACTAGAACCCGGATTCAAACTCGAGACTTTCAGGTAAGCAGTTTAGCGCTAGGCTACGCTAATTAAATAAATAAATAAAGAAATATATATATATATATATATATATATATATATATATATATATATATATATATATATATATATATATATATATAAAGTGTGCTTAAAGAAGTGCATGGTCTGATTGATTTTAGATCATATTCTGATACTTCTCTGTTCACTCTCTAATTAATTTCTCTGAGAAGTTTGTTGTTTACTCACTGTTTCTTTCAGACATCTCTGATACACCACCCCCACCCTCCTTCGAAGCAAGTCTACATTTACCCTAGCTTCTGTTGCAAACAGTAAAAATAAAGGTAAATCCTTTTTAATGACTGTTGTAGAGCTCCTTTGTTGTTATTGTAAAAACTAAAAGAAATATAAAAAAACCTCTATAATTAGCTTTTAATGTATCGTCTCCGGATAGCTGACCTATCAATGGCTAGTATTTTAGTATTAAATTTAGTTTTCTCAATGTTTTAGTAAAGTATTGAATTAAACTGTAATCATTAATCTAATGTTTAATTAGATTAAAAATTCGATTCTCGTGAATTTTCATTGCAGATGGGTGTATATGAAATTTGAAAGAAATCGCTGCATTAGAAGTGAGTAAAAACTGAGTTACAAGATTTGTCACAAATCCACAAAAAGACGTTGTTAACTAAACAAAAGTTTATAAAACGCGAACTTCGTTATATACGGAACTAAAACAAATTGGATAAATTGTTGCTTTATTAAAACGTTTTGGAAAATTTAAAAATACATTCTAAACTTGCGTTACGTCATTATTTAGCAAATTTAAATTAACACCTAGACAGGTATTATAACTGTAAACAAAACAAAATTAAATTAAAATCTGTAATAATTTGATTTTGCCAAATTTCGTCGTGTGAGACGGTGACCAAGAGATTAAGACAATATAATCAGATTGATGGTGATGGAAGGTGGTGTCTTGATGTTGGCGTCTGTTTCTGTAATCAAATCAGAAAATCAATAACCAATCAATGAATGTTATAATGTTATGTAGAACGTTTTAATGTGTATTTTAAAAAATCACCAAAGGTAAAAGATAAAAATAAATATACGTGATTTCCTACCTAAGTCAGTGAAAACTGTATTGGATGATTTCAAACACAATTTATGTCCAAATAGAAGGAGTTTTCTGAAAGTGACAAAACGATAAACTTGTTAATTTGTGTCAGTTGATGAACAGTTGTAACTAGAAAATATTTGACCCATTTGATTTCCATTTTGAAATCTGCGATTGCAAATGTTATTTAATATCCAACTTTTACCCCACACGTTTGTTCTTGTCTTAATCCTCATTTCTCCCTGTGGAGTATAGGGCAACAACAAATCTGTTGTTATTAGTATTTAAATATATGTTTTGCCATGCCTCCAAACATTGAGGTAACTCATGCGCGAAAATTTACTACATTGTCCTTCATGAAGTGTATAGTGAAGGACTGATAAGTCTTGGGATCTACATCAATAAATACAAAATTTGTAGGCAAATCACGTTGTTCTGTTTGTATACTAACAATGTTCAGCCATTGAAATGCAGTTTTTATATTATTATTTTCTCAAATCTGACTCACATAAGTTAGACCATTAGTCTAAGCCAACTGTGCAGTCCCCTCACCCACCCCCCAGAGAAAAATACCATCATAGATATACCGTGTTATTTCAACGCCCGAAACAGAGGTTTTATGAAAATTAGTATTAATATCGATGATGCTTTCATTTATCTTCTCGAGATAATTTGGAAGTACATATTAACGTAATAATATATCAAATAATACATGAGTGTGTAAAATTACTCAGGGGCGTAGCGAGGGGGGGGGGGGGGGGGGCGGGGGTGCGGACCGCACCGGGAGATCCCATTTAGGGGGGTGACACCAAGGGAAAAAAAATAGCAAAATATATAGAGAAAAACTTGGGGGGGGGGTGCAAATCGAAAGTTTGAGGGGGTGCAAATCGAAAAATTGAGGGGTGGTGCAAATCGAACGTTTGAGGGGGGGGGGGGTGCAAATCGAAAACTTGAAAGTTTGTCCCCGGGAAGGGTCGCTACGCCTCTGGGGGGTGACACCATTAAGTGCCGCATCGGGTGACACCCGACCTCGCTACGCCACTGAAATTACTACAAGGAGGTTTATACTACCGGCTTATGGACTTAGTTGTTGTAATGACTCAAATGAGGTAGTAAAATGTGTATAAAGGTTGAAGTCCAAAGTTATGTGATTTGCCCTAGATTATTGATAAGTTAAACAATATTCAATCATTTCCATATTCATTTCTAGGTTGCCGAGAATGTAAATTAAATATAGTCTAATATTTGACAAGAAAATACATACAAGAGAGAATTGTTTTCAGTATTTTGGGATGTAGGTCCAGTGTCCGTGGTTGTTGATGTATCGCTTGGAACTATGGTTGTGGGTGTAGGTCCTGGATCTCTGGTTGTAGGTCCCGGGTCTGTGTTTGAAGGTCCTGGGTCTGTGTTTGTAGGTCCCGGGTCTGTGTTTGTAGGTCCTGGGTCTGTGTTTGTAGGTCCTGGGTATGTGTTTGTAGGTCCCGGGTCTGTGGTTGTAGGTCCTGGGTCTGTGGTTGTAGGTCCTGGGTCTGTGTTTGTAGGTCCTGGGTCTGTGTTTGTAGGTCCTGGGTCTGTGGTTGTAGGTCCTGGGTATGTGTTTGTAGGTCCTGGGTCTGTGTTTGTAGGTCCTGGGTCTGTGACTGTAGGGTCTGTGACTGTAGGGTCTGTGACTGTAGGGTCTGTGACTGTAGGTCCTGGGTCTGTGACTGTAGGGTCTGTGACTGTAAGGTCTGTGACTGTAGGTCCTGGGTCTGTGACTGTAGGGTCTGTGACTGTAGGTCCTGGGTCTGTGACTGTAGGGTCTGTGACTGTAGGGTCTGTGACTGTAGGGTCTGTGACTGTAGGGTCTCTGACTGTAAGGTCGGTGACTGTAGGGTCTGTGACTGTAGGGTCTGTGACTGTAGGGTCTGTGACTGTAGGGTCTGTGACTGTAGGGTCTGTGACTGTATGGTCTGTGACTGTAGGGTCTGTGACTGTAGGGTCTGTGACTGTAGGGTCTCTGACTGTAAGGTCGGTGACTGTAGGGTCTGTGACTGTAGGGTCTGTGACTGTAGGGTCTGTGACTGTAGGGTCTGTGACTGTAGGGTCTGTGACTGTAGGGTCTGTGACTGTAGGGTCTGTGACTGTAGGGTCTGTGACTGTAGGGTCTGTGACTGTATGGTCTGTGACTGTAGGGTCTGTGACTGTAGGGTCTGTGACTGTAGGGTCTCTGACTGTAAGGTCGGTGACTGTAGGGTCTGTGACTGTAGGGTCTGTGACTGTAGGGTCTGTGACTGTAGGGTCTGTGACTGTAGGGTCTGTGACTGTAGGGTCTGTGACTGTAGGGTCTGTGACTGTAGGGTCTGTGACTGTAGGGTCTGTGACTGTATGGTCTGTGACTGTAGGGTCTGTGACTGTAGGGTCTGTGACTGTAGGGTCTCTGACTGTAAGGTCGGTGACTGTAGGGTCTGTGACTGTAGGGTCTGTGACTGTAGGGTCTGTGACTGTAGGGTCTGTGACTGTAGGCTCTACGACTGTTATATCAGTTGTCTGAAATGTTGGTTCGGGTTTCGTGGTATCATCTATAGAACTGGACATCACGTCCACTGAAAAAAAAATGATTTGAGCCGCGTCATGATTTGAATATAACAGCCCTGTTACGTTTGATGTATTTACGTACATAATACGCTTCAAACCTCTTATGGTTGACGATAGATAGGAGAGAATAAACGAAATAAATGATAATTATCCTATAGATTACTTGAAATATTTACGACACATTTTCAGCACAGATATTTAATAAAACAACATATAAAATACATTGAGTTGTGTGCTAAATTTTAAAATATATTACCGTGATGTTAGTGGCGTTTTGCTGCACTTCAGATGCATTACCATAAACTAAACATTGTCCTGGGGGAATTAGAAAGCCAGTCATAAGTTAAATAATGCAAGAACATCAAGTATGAATTGTTTTAAT
The DNA here is from genome assembly GCF_028476545.2 of Physella acuta. Lineage (NCBI taxonomy): Eukaryota > Metazoa > Mollusca > Gastropoda > Physidae > Physella > Physella acuta. Next base: position 207,420 of record NW_026733154.1, read on the forward strand.
TATAAACATAGGGATTCTCCAGTTTGATATAAATAAAATTATTTTAAGTTTACGATTTTTTTTTCAGACATCCCAGACAAAATATCTTAATGACAAATCTCGAGACTAATAATTTCAGACAAAGTAGGCCTATCCCAGATAAAATATTTAACGGACAAAATATCTCAAGGAAAAAAATATTCAAGAACAAATGTCTCTATATAATCTAAAAGCACAGTTGAATACCAGACGAACCCTTTTGTCCAGAGGCGTAGCGAGGGGGGGGGATGCGGACCGCACCGGGTGACACCATTTAGGTGTGTCTAGTCATTCCCATCTTTCCCACAACTGTATCTCAACAGTAAAGATTTGGTTACCAGATGTAATAGAAACACTCCCAGCAGTCATTGCGGGTGATAAAACTGCTACTGAAAATTGAATACAGCGCAAACTGTTATAAAACAACGCGTGACTTGCCTGAGCTAAATGTTCGTATACATTATTAAGTTAATCAGAGGCGTAGCAAGGGTGGGGCGGGGTGCGCATCGCACCGGGTGACACCATTTAGGGGGGTGACACCAAGGCAAAAAATAGCAAAATATATAGAGAAAAACTTGACAGGGGGGTGCAAATCGAAAGTTCGACGGGGGTGCAAATCGAAAGTTTGAGCGGGGGGGGGGGTGCAAATCGTAAATTTGAAAGTTTGTCCCCGGGAAGGGTCGCTACGCCTCTGGGGGGGGGTGACACCATTAAGTGCCGCACCGGGTGACACCCGACCTCGCTACGCCACTGCTTTTGTCAATTCCATTTCGTCATCTATATAACATGGTGGTCTATTGGGCAAAGGAAGTAGAGTTCACCTGTTTCTCTGACCTCGGTGTATGAATGGATACTGTAGTCAGCACTAAGCCCAGCCGCCTTTACTTTCCCTAACGTTAGATAGGTACCCATCAGAGTTGGGTGAACTCAGTGACGTTCTACTGACTTGAATACGAATTCGAACTCGTGACTTGCGGGTTAGCAGTCTATCAAACATCACGATTAATTAAAACAACTCACCCCCTCTAGGCGGGCAGCTAACGTAAACTTTAGTTTCTTGTGGAGAGGTTGTGTCAACGACGTTTATCATTTCAAAATGGCTGCAGTCTTTGACAAACGAGTAGGCGAAACACCGAGGTTTGGCTGCACATGATTCTATACAATCCTAGAATGGGTACAAATGAGGGGGAGGGGAGATATTTGGTTAGAGCTCATAAAAAACAGTGAGACGAACAGAGTTTCTTTCAGGTGACGCTTATGGTGTGAGAAGTAGCTCTACCCCCACCCCCACCCTTTTCCGTCTCTCCCTTACCCCTAAACCCGGACATTTTTACAAGAATATAATTTGGATATAATATTAACTTTCAAATAGAGTCCGCCCCCATCTTTGAAATTTTAAATCCGCCATCATCCCCACTTCACCACCCTCAAAGTTTTAACTGCCTGCAAAGTGTCTAAAAGAAACCCTTTAGCCGGTAAGCTCGTATTCTACTGGACTAATTGCTCACGCACATTACTCATATCGAGGAGACCAAAGTAGGCTAAGCTTCTTGCTTTGAATAGAATCAAACAAACAGATAAACTCGACATTCAACTTTTCAATGAACCGTCTAATCAGAAATAATATTATACTGAACTCAATTAGCTTCATACTTATCAGTGGCGTAGCGAGGTCGGGTGTCATCCGGTGCGGCACCCCCTAGAGGCGCAGCGACCCTTCCCGGCGCCCGCGGACAAACTTTCAATTTTCAATTTGCACCTCCCCCTCAACTTTCGATTTGCACCCTCCCCCCCCCCCCCCCCCCCAAACTTTTGATTTCCACCTCACTTTTTAACACTCGAATTAATCACTTAATTAAGTGGAATTATCATTTTCTCTGAACATTTTGCTATTTTTCGGCTTGGTTTAACCCCCACTAAATGGTGTCACCCGGTGCGGTCCACCCCGTCCACCCCCCCCCCCCCCGCTACGCCACTGATGCTTAGGATTCATAACTTACAACAAAATGTCCTATTCATCAAATATTTCAGATATTTAAAGAGTTAGCATCATAAGTAAAAATTGGATATAGAGAATAAGTAATGTAAATTTATACCTTGTGGGTAGTGGAGTTTTTAATTGATACAAAACTCAGCTCTCTATAAGCCTCACAATCTGTGTAGAAAAAATTTAAAAAAATATATATATATATTATATATATATATATTGGCCTATATATATATATATATATATATATATATATATATATATATATATATATATATATATATATATATATAATACTCAATAACTTTTCAATCACTTTATTAAGTAAAAGAGTAGGCCGATATAAAGCCTATAATTGTGTTATTACCGTGTGCATCAGCTGAATGGATCAGAGCGAAGAATGTAATAATTGCAAGTATCCATTGTATCGCCATTCCGCTAATGAATTTGTACTTCTTGAAATATAGATCTACATGATATTACAAAAGGCACATTATTAAACAATTACTCAAATACAACTTGTTTAACTGATAAAATTAAAATAAATGTTTGTCTAGAATAAGATATAGGCCTATTTATTACTGTTTTAGACGGAACGCCCGTGTAAAATATATGACAAACAGAACTCACAGTGTAGCTGTCCCGATTCTTGTTGGTGGGTTATGCTACACTCATATGATTTGGTGCGGCAGTGAATGAAGTTCCCAGTTTATAAAGGACAGAGCGACCATCATATGTTGGATGTGAGTTATAAAAATTTGACATGTCGTGGTAACACGATGACGAATAAGTCACAGCTGTTCTATGTAACCAGATTTAGAGCAGAGAAAAAAAGGTAAAAATGAAGTTATTTATTGTATAGGTCAATCCAATGATTGTATAATGTGTTTCATTAACTTAAGCAAATGTGTATCAATAATATTTGTGTTTTTGTTTAAATAAATCAATGAGTGTGATGAATAATTTGTTTTCACACGTTACCACTTATCAAAATGAGATTACGAAACAAATCTAAAGAGTCGTCCATAGGCAAATATTTATAAAAATGTTTATATCCTAGGTCACCATTGTTGGACCTAAAATCCAGGATTCTGTTGATAATAATTTGTGACTATGTATATTTATGGATGGTTTTGTAAAACGTCTACGCTAGTTATGAATCATTAATCAATCGCCGTTTACTATACGTTGAGAATTGTTTTAACACTCAACTCACGAACAGTCTGTAGTCAAGAGTATTCATTTAAAACATTTGCGTAAATATACATTTTATAAAGCAGATACTGACTTCAGTGCTATTAAAACAATGTAACATATTGTTTCGTAGCGTGGTCGTTAAAAGATGAATATGGCCAGATGTTACTCATGTATCAGACTCCCCCCCCCCACCCTCGCCCTCTCTCCGCGCACCTGATTGACCCAAGGGACGTTACCTATACGATCAACAGCGTCGCATGGGCTGTCGATGGGTAACCAGAGCTAGTAATCCTATCGCTTAAGGTGCTACACTCAGTGTTTCTTCCAGACTTTTTTTCTCCGGAGAGGGGTGGGGGGGGGGGGGGGGTACTTGATATTTTCACAGTGTGGGGGACTAAATTTTCCGAGGGGGGAGCGGACACAGGTAAAAGTATATACTTTTTATATAAATTTCCATTTCGTTTGGGGGGAGTAGGGGCGGTAGACTTTCTTCGTGGAGATGCCTAGAAGAAACACTGGCTACACGCTTGGTGGGTTTCGGAGTTTCCCTCCTAGATGTGTTGCTGTCTCCAGCTAACCTCATCTGCCCGGGGGAGAGGCAGAGAGTGATCCGACAAATTTGGGGCCCCCATAGATAGCTGGCGCCGTGTTTAGCGACGCCTCTCATTGTGTGAGCCCTGGCTATCTCATGCCACGGAGGTTTAAAATGTCATTTAGTACATAAATGTCTCTAACTCGTTCAGTCAAAATGTCATTTAGTACATAAATGTCTCTTCTTAGTTCAATGTTTTAAAAGTACTAGAATGTAAATGTGTAATTTAATGGTGTTTGGAAAAAAAAAACGTATAACCATAACTGTCAATAATCTATGTATAGTTTTTCTTAATATGATGTGTATGTCAGCTTATGTCAAGGTATACACACAAAATGTGGTAGAGCTAGAGTATCACAGGCGATGTTGTACAATACTTTTAGATAATTGAACGTTCTAATGTAAGATAAAAGGATCGAGTGTTGTAAACATAGTCATCACTATGACTAATGTCTGTCCTTAAACTCTCTAGTTTCCTTTCGACAGCTCATGCCACGCTGCTGCTTGTATAGGTAACGTCTTTAAAGTCATCATTTTTTCTCTTTCTCTATCTATATATATAAAAAGCAATGTATGTGTGTCTGTGTGTCTGTGTGTCTGTGTGTCTGTCTGTCTGTGTGTCTTTTATGCATTACCACACCACTTATCACATCGCCGTGAAACTTCGGGAAGTTGTTGAGAATATTCCTGGGGAGGTTTCTACGAAAAGAAAAATTCAAATTCGCAGGGGTGGCGCCCCGGCAGGGCGCGATTTGTTTTTTCTCTATATACGGTGTATAAAAATAAAAGTCTATTTTGATTTCACACTGTACATCCGATAGGCATGAAACTTTGGGGAGTTCGTTATAACCCTCTAGGGAAGGGTTATGTAAAAAAATAATTTTTTATTTCGCAAGGGCGGCGCCACGGGAGGGTGCGATTTTTCTCTATATACGGTATATAAAAAATAATGAAAGTGAATTGCAGTGACACCGTTCATCCGATAGGCATGAAACTTTGGGGGTGTTGATTAGGATACTCTGGTGAAGGGTTCTGCAAAAAAAAATCATATTTAAATTTTGCAAGGGCGGCGCCACAGGAGGGTGCGATTTTTCTCTATAATAAGTAATTAAAAAAAATAAAAGTGAATTGCGGTGACACCGTTTACAGGATCGCCATGAAACTTTGGAAATATGTAGAGAATATTACTGGGGAAATTTCTGCGCTAAAATCATTTTCAAATTTGCAGGGGTGGCGTCCCGGTAGGGCGCGATTTGTTTTTTCTCTATATGTGGTATATAAAAATAATAAAAGTGAATTGCGGTGACACCGTTCACACGATCGCCAAGAAACTTTGGGGATTTTTCTCTATATACGGTTTATAAAAATAAAAATCGGTTTCACACCATTCATCCGTGTACCATGAAACTTTGGGGAGATGATTAGATCACTCAATGGTAGGGTTCTGCAAAAAAAAAAGTATTGTTTAATATTGCAAGGGTGGCGCCCTCCGGGGGGGGGGGGGGGAAGCGATTTTTTTTCTTCTCTATACACGGTATATAGAAAATAAAAATCGGATGCGGTTCATCCGAGTGCCATGAAACTTTAGGGAGTAAATGAGAATACTCCCGAGAATATTTCTGCGAAAAAGAAAACTAAAGTTTCTTAATGGGTGGCGTCATACAGGGTACAACTTTCGTCGATACAAGGTGGGGCGCCCAGAGTTTTAGAGCGACTAAGTTGGCACTTGGCATCCGTTAATCGAGCGTCCTGCATAGCGAGTAAGGGGTACTACTATATTCAGCGGTAAAACTACAACAGGCTTCTAAAAATAACTTTGTAACGAGAGGAAATCCTTCTGTACAGTTTCGTCACCTTGCCAAAGATGAAAAAATAACTTTTTGAATATGAGGAGCCTACTGTAGAGTTTCGTCAATTTGCGAATGATGTAATAAGCATCTATTATTAGACAATCCAGTCAGAAATTGAGATCGAGCATCTAATAATAGACCATTAGTAACGCTAGCATATTGCATCAGTCACACTGATGTTTAAAACACGTCAAATACTTTTTTTACGTGTCAAAGAAAAGCTCCTGTTCATTTGTGTCACTTTAGCGAATGACGAAATCTGCATCATTATTAACAGGATGCTATTTGGCATGATGGCGCCTGTTAGTTTTAAAGAGCCAGGGGTCGTACGGCGCGCCTATGCGGTAGTGTAATCGGGGGTGGGGGCCCTGATAGCGCCGCTCTACGTCTCTGACACATGGGTGGTCACCGAAGTGTGTTCTACCATTTTATTTCGGTGAGTGATTAATGTACACATCAGGTTTTCATGCGGTAGTGTAGGTAAACCCGTGTCCCGATATTTATAATCCATTGTTTACATTTAAATAAATCACTTTTAGAAAATACGGTCACGCGTCTAAGAACATATGATTGGTGAAATCCTAATACATTCGTCAAACTTTCTTCTATCCCCGCGGCAACGCGCGGGGGACGGGTACGCTAGTATATATATAAAAAGCAATGTATGTGTGTGTGTGTGTCTGTGTGTGTGTGTGTCCTTTATGCATTACCACACCACTTATCACATCGCCACCGAACTTTTGGAAGTTGTTGTGAATATTCCTGGGGAGGTTTCTGCGGAAATTTTTTTTTCAAATTCGCAGGGTTGGCGCTTCGGCAGGGCGCGATTTGTTTTTTCTCTATATAAGGTATATAAAAATAAAAGTCGATTTTGGTTTGACAGCGATCACCCTATAGCCATGAGACTTTAGGGAGTTGATTAGAACATTCTAGGAAATGGTTCTGTAAAAAAATTATTTTTAATTTCGCAAGGGCGGCGCAAGGGAGGGTGCGATTTTTTCTCTAAATAGGGTATATAAAAATTAAAGTCAATTTTGGTTTGACATCGTTCATCCGATAGCCATGAGACTTTGGGGTGTTCATTATAACACTCTAGGAAATGGTTCTGTAAAAAATTAATTTTTAATTTCGCAAGGGCGGCGCCACGGGAGGGTCCAATTTTTCTCTATATACGGTATATAAAAATAATAAAAGTGAATTGCAATGACACCGTTCATCCGATCGCCATCAAACTTTGGGGAGTTCATTAGAACACCCTCGGGAAGGGTTCTGTAAAACAATCAATATTAATTTCACAAGGGCGGCGCCACGGGAGGGTGCGATTTTTCTCTATATACGGGGGTTCCTGAGAGCGCCACTCTACGTCCCTGACACATGGGCTGTCACCGTAGTGTGTTCTACCTCATTTACGTGTCAAAGAAAAGCTCCTGTTCATTTGTGTCACTATAGCAAATGACGCAATCTGCATCATTGTTAACAGGATGCTTTTTGGCACAATGGCGCCTGTTAGTTTTAGAGAGCCAGGGGCCGTACGCGGTAGTGTAATCGGTGTGGGGGGGGGGGGGGGGGGCTCCTGAGAGCGCCACTCTACGTCCCTGACACATGGGCGGTCACCGAAGTGTGTTCTACCACATTATTTCGGTGAGTTATTGATTTACACTCACGATTTTCAAACGGTATTGTAGGTAAACCTGTGTCCCGATATTTATCATCCAAACGCAGGCCTTGTTTACATTTAAATAACTCACTTTTAGAAAACAAGGTTACGAGTTTAAGAATATAGGATTGGTAACGCATGGATGAAACCCTTATATATTCGTCGGACTTTTTTCTATTCCCGCGGCAACGCGCGGGGTCGGGTACGCTAGTAATTATATAAAAGCTTGCTGTTGAAACCAAAAGAAATAGAAGTACCATACAGACTGATCTTTAACACAACACCAGTTTCGCACAATACATAGCCAAATCAAAATGTTATCAACAATCTTTTTTATTTTTTTAAAAGCAGACAAGAGCTAACCTTGTTTTTGTAAGAAAATCAGTATCAAGAGGTTTTAGAGAAACCTTAAAATTTAACGAACACATGATTTATCCTTGCCGATCGTAGTCATAATGTGTAGATTTACAGGTAAAAAATTCTCTAGTTAATTTGACTATTGTTATTCATTTTAAATTATAGTCAAATAATAATTTTTTATTCTAAGAAAATCAAATAAGAATCTTATATATCTATACTAAATTTTATATATATATTTTTGTGATGTTTAAATTAAAGTATTATCAAATAAATATCTTTTTTTTTAACCGCGGTATTTATAAAGACTGTTGGGAATCTTATAGTTACTTGTCTCCCTTGTCTAAATGGATTGTATTGTATTAAGGGAGAAGTCTCACCCAAAGGGAGAGAAACTATAAAATTCGCCAAAAAAAACGATCACATTTTTACAGTGGTCGAAGTACAAAAGGATTTATCCCAATTGTTTAAGTGTTCAAAATATTCCTGTCATCTTGTAGTTTGTTTTTCTCTTCCCCCCACCCCCCCCCCCCAGTGATAACACTACCTGATTCAGGTATTCCATCCTTATATCTACAGAAAACGTGCTCAAGCATGACAAACACAACATTCTTCCGTCCTGCAGCTAGAGGACTGTGGTGACCGGTTCATTTTGGGGGCACAATAAAGTGAGAAAGTTTCTTGATGTTTATTTTCGGTTTCAGTATCACATCGTGTGCTGTCCCGTTTTTCTATTTTAAAAACTGTGGGGGGGGGGGGGGGGTGGGGGGGGGTGGGTGCCCCTCTTCACATATATCTGTCAGTGCTCACACTACTGCTTCTCTAGTGTAGCAATAGTGAACCTCTGGCAGTGTACCTGTGATATAATTCTTCATGTCAGTGTGAGTCAGAGGGGGGGGGGCCGGGGGGAGGGGCACATGTCCTCGGGCGCCGACCTTAGAGGGCGCCAAAATGGGTTGGAAAAATAAATTGAAAGGTTGAGGGGGTGCAAATCGAAAGTTTAACAGGGGGTGCAAATCGAAATCTTAAGGGGTGGTGCAAATCAAAAGTTTGAGAGGGCGGGGGTGCAAATCGAAAGTTTGAGGGGGTGGGTGCAAATCGAAATCTTGAGTGGGGGTGCAAATCGAAAGTTTGAGAGGGCGGGGGTGCAAATCGAAAGTTTGAGGGGGTGGGTGCAAATCGAAATCTTGAGTGGGGGTGCAAATCGAAAGTTTGAGAGGGCGGGGGTGCAAATCGAAAGTTTGAGGGGGGTGCAAATCGAAAGTTTGTCCCCAGGCGCCGGGAAGGGTCGCTACGCCTCTGGTGTGAGTGATACTGATGCTATACAAACACTAGGTCCTTTCAGTCTCCGTTTGGTTAGAATATAGAGTTGGCCGTTATCAGTTTGTTGTATATTTTACCTGACTAAATGATGGCGTACCATATTCCTCATTATTTGTATGTGTAGACTTGAGTTAATTCTTATTTAAGTTCATCAATTAGTTTTGCTAATTGCTTTTTTTTTTCATTGTTCGAGATAGGCGTTATCCTTTTACCTGAAGTAACCTTTATTTACACGTTTCTGTTCGCGTTCGCTTCTATGTTGTGTGGCACTTTGTGGGCCGGCACATTGCCCCTTAAGTACAATGCTCTATTGCAGGGGTCGGCAACCTGCGGCTCGCGAGCCGCATGCGGCTCTTTTGATGTCAGGCTGCGGCTCGCCAGTTCCATAATATTTTCGAATATTTTCAATAGTAATTGTTATTTTATTCAGAAGGCATTTGTATGTGTCAGTGTGCATTAATTTGACTCGAGTGACATAGTTTTTAGCTATTAGAGTCTAAATTAGATTGGGATAGTGCTATAGTTGTATAATTTGATTTTATGATCATAGCAGAGCTAGCTAAAATACTATATATTTTGTGCGAAACATGTGTATACGAATAAATAGTATTTCATACTTAAACCCATTTACTTTAAATTAATTTACCTAATCCTAATCACATACCATAATATTGAAATAAAAAAGTTAGTGGCTCTTTAAAAACTGGGAGAATTTGTAAATTGTAACTATTAGCTCTTCTGCCTCGAAAAGTTGCCGACCCCTGATCTTTTGAGGGATAGAGTCCGCACAAATAAGTTTTTCAAATACACCATCAACCATGAAGGGAAAACCACATTAGCTTACTTATTAAGGACGATTTCAGCACGTCTTAAATTTACAACAAACTTCAAGTTAGCATTCATATAACCAGGTAACCATGTCTGAAAGAAAAGCCGCAATCAAGAATGCTGATATGTCTGAGGGGTGACAGGACAAATGATCTCAGACAAAATATCTCAGACAAAATATTTCACGGACAAATGAAACTGTTTGTGTGTGTTTGTATTTTAAGGTACAATCAGACATAATAAATAAGAACAAATGTCGTATATGAATTGTATCCATACTTTTTTTTTTTACAAGCGTTCCCTAGTAGACTTACCCTGCGCATCAAGTGCAGTAACTAGCATCAAGATCACAACAATGACTAGTTAGTCTAGTCATTACCTTCATTACCAGAACTGTATCGCTAACGGGTTAAATTATCTCAACAGTAAAGATACATTTGGTTACCAGATCTAATATAAAACACTTCCAGCTTCATTGCGGGTGATAAAACTACAACTGAAAATTGAATACAGCACAACCTGTTATAAAACAACGCTGGACTTGCCTGAGCTAAATGTTCGTATACAGTATTAAGTTAATCAACCATAAAAACTTTAACACAATCAGCTCAGCTATTTTAATACTCAAGTAATGGTTAATATATGTAGTGTGTTCTAACCAAGTTATACATACTCTGACACTCGGCTAATCCTATCAGTTCGACTTCAAACACCTACTTACGATAAAACCTACTATACATATTTTATTAAAAGTTTTTACTGCTGTGTGAGACAGTTTATGGCCGTTTGTTTTTAACTGTTAACGACTGCGTGCATTACATTTAATTGCTTTAAAGATTATCTCTTAAACTAGTAGAAGTTAAGTAATATTTATCTGCTGTCACTATCAGCTGTCACATTCAGCTGTCACATTCAGCGGCGTCACTACATAATTCAATATAGGAGAGGGGGTTGTAAACTTTATTTTTTATACCGATGAATTAGCATGTTATGTTGTGAGCATATTTCTTCATTCGACCTAACACAGAAACGCCGATGCATACAATATGGTACATTGTTTTATAATAAAAAGAACAACGCAGCGCAATGAACATTCATTTATGCATACACAATGTGTTACTTCTATCAGAAACTTAATGTTACCAAGTTTTATGTTTGAAAGATAACGTAGAATAATACACAATATGGTGTTTAACTAGAGACAAATAAACGCTAGTCTACATACGCGTTAGTCAGGGTTTAGATTCGTCCATATCCCACAGCAAACCGTGTCAAACCATTTCAATAAATATCAGATGCAACCTAACTAAAACTAACATCTTCAGCTTGAGCCTAAATCGTTTGACAACAAGCATAGTTTCATTTGTATAAACTTTTCTGTAACATCAACAGCCCGTCACTACTTTACAAGTTTCTTAAAAATTATTTACTGACAACTCAAAGTTTTGCTCCAACTACTCTAGAAATAATGACACAGTTCACGCTTGAAAAGTTGAATATATGTTCATTATGAATATTGGCTTGTTTATCGTAATCATACCAATAATATCATTTGGGGGAAATAATTCTGAAAATGATTTAGTGTATATTAAAAACAGTTTATATACCTTCGTGGTTTTGCTAGTTTATGCGTTTTGTCTGCATATCATTAACATTTCAAGCTCGGCATTGGTTGATATATTTGTCTAGAAGAGTTTTAGAAGTACAAGGCGTGACTCACTCGTTGTCGTTTTAACGACGGTCATGTTTTCAAAATTATTTAAATAATATTCTTTTGAGTAGAGTCTTATTTAACATCCTTGAGATCCATGAAATCGTTCACACACACAAACACACACACACACACACAGACACACAAACACACACACACACACAAACACACACACACATACAAACACACACACAAACACACACATACACACACACACTCACACACTACCCTGGAATCCATAAAATCATTCACACACACACACACAAACACACACACACACATACACTAACACACTTCCCTGGGACCCATGTCATCAGTCATAGACGCTCAAGAGCCAAGGTACTTCCTTTATAATATGTATTCAATAGTTTGTTGACTATAATTTAATAACATCTGCTCACCTAGTACAAAGCCATGGTGAGTACTATAATTAACTGGACACCCCAGTGAAAGAGAAGAGCTTTGTTTAAATTTCGTGTCTCTATTTAATTTTGCCATAGTTTGTTACGTTAGTGCAAGTATTACTTTGTTTTTACAATACAATTTAGGACTGGTGTAAAAGCCATACATTTATTTCTAAACTCATTTCTTCTTCATGGGACGGAGAGAGCTGGACTGCTACTACTAAACCGCAAGTCTCGAGTTCGAGTCAGTAGACCGTCCCTGAGCCCACCCAGCTCTGAGGGGTACCTAACTCATGTTCAGTGTTTCTTCCAGACTTTTTTCTCCGGGGGGTGGGGCGCGGGAGGTCAATATATTCCTGGGGGGGGGGGGGGGGCGGACATAGTGCTGACCACACTATCCATTCATATGCCGAGGCCACAGAAACAAGTGAACTCTACTTCACTTGCCCCATATACCGTCAGGTTTGAACGGGTACTTTACTTTACATTTCTTCCAACTTCAAATATTTTGACTTGTTATAATCGATGTTAAAATCGATGTGATTTTTCCCCTTTGAAGCCTTTCTCATTTCCTACAGTTCAAAGCCTACTCAGAACATAACAGAAATCAACAATAAGTCACATTTGAAACAACTGACAAACACATCTGTATTTTGATCTAATATATTTATTAGGTAAAATAAAAGGAGGGTAGAATATCACAACACTTGCAGTAATGTAAACATGGAAATATGTCAAGAGTTATTTCAACAAAATATCATGTTCCTGCTGAGAAATTTTTCAATGCTTTACTTTTCAAAATTCATATTATTTCTGGTGTCGTTTTGGTAAGACATGACCTTTTCTGGAAAACTCCAAGCGCTAAAGAAAAGACACGGAGCGAGAACTATGTAGACAGTATCAGAAGGGCGATACAACAAGGTGGGTTACCGCGGGTGGCAGTTAAAGAAATTTATTCAGGGTGATCGCCCTTTGCTAAGCTAGTTTATTTTACTTTTAAATTGCAGTTTTTCTTATAAACGCTACCACAATGGCAATATTTCTTGTAATATTATTACTAGAATAATATTTTTTGAAATGTTATCACTAAAGATTTTTTTGGTAATTTTCCCACTATACCATTTTAGTAATATTTCTAGTTATTACTTGTTATTTTATTACTATAAAATATTACTTATAACTTTACCACCAATATTTCTTGCTTTTTTACCACTATAACAATATCTCTTTTAGATTACCGCTATGGCTATTATTCTTGCTTTTTCACCACTAAAGCAATATTTCTTGTAATTTACTACTATATCAATATTTCCTCCTATTTTACCACTATAGCAATATGTCGTGGAATTTACTACTACAGTAATATTTCTAGTAATTCTACCTGTATGCTAAAACAATATTCATTTTAATTTTATTTATTTAAAAATACGTCGTGTAAAATAAAACTATATGAACATTTCTTGTAGATTCTAATAAGTTCTCTCCGGCATTAAGAGATGTAATTTATTAAAGAACGTAGTCATCGTGTTTACTCTCCGATATCTGCGTGTGGTTGTAAATGTGGTTTTAGCTAGGGATGTGGCTACTACGCTAGTACAAAAGTGCTAGTATGACATCCTCCGGGGTTTAGTCATGCATGTCATAACAATTTACATTCACAGGTCTATGCCTACACATCAAGAAACATAATGAGCAGGGCATTTTATACAAAATATCATTAAAAATACAAATAATTTAGTGAATGTTTTTTTCTTTTCAACCTTCATTTCCAAATAATTTATGGGTTTTGTCCCACTCTGCCCTCATTATTCTGACTAGCCACTTCTTAGATCCGCCTACATCAATAAAAACTAATTAATAATCAAGTAATTTAGTGATGAAAAATGGGTTCCCCGAGCGCAAAAGGAAAATTGCGCAACCGAAACCTACGCAAACAGAATAATGCGCGAAAACTACGCAAAAAGCGCAAATACAAAAAATTATAGTAATGCTCTTAAATTGTGCCAGATTTCATGGAACAATTTTTGATTTATTCTACACTGTACACCTGTTCATTCTTCTGCTGATCTATAAATTATCGATTGAAAGAAAAATAAATTCCCTTCCGCACTTTTTTTTTGTGCATAGTTTTCCATAGCGAAATTTTTTTCATTGCGCATCTTTCTGGCCACCGTAACAACTCTACCCTAGTCCAGGCAACAGATTTACAACAAAAAATGATTAGGATGTGATATAAATAGAACATGGATCTACCGACAACATACGCGTCTATTGCTTTATTATCTCTCTAATTAATTATGTACACGGCAGTAACAAGAGCAAGCAATACATTATGCGCATGCGCCCTGTACATTAATTTTATAAAAACTCTTCAAAGTTCTTTCTTCGTTTCTAGAAATATATTATTGTTGCTGGGGCGGGGAGGGTAAAAATTATCATATTCGATCTCCATTGTTTTTGCCTATTACTCTATGTGATTGTCGTATTTATACGAATGCCCGACTCTAAATTTATAGAGTTACTTTGCACAAATCTGTAGTAACTTGTCACAATAGTAAGCAAAATATGTAAAAAAATATATCACTTTTTAATATTGCATTTGATATTTAATTCATCTTTCTGCCGTAAAATGTCTGCTAGTTAGAAATTTTGGACTGATAACTACAGATTAAACAGAGATTAATGTCCAATGCGCTAAAAAATTTTTTCAATAAAATATTGTTTTTTGGAATAATTTGTGTTAAACATTTATATAAAGAATTGTGTCTTAAAAATTCATTACAAAAATATAATTATTTTTATAATTCTGAATTGTGCCAAGACGTTAAAAATGTTCTATTTTTCTGTTGTATAACCCGCGAGTATGAACGTACGTTTTTTCTTTTTGTTTGCTAAAGGAGTTTATCGATAAATAACCATTTCAAATTGCTGAATACACAATTTCGCCTCTATATGATAGTCAACACTATGTAACTACCCACATTTAGAAAACTACCGCATGTAATACATACAACTATATAATACACGTAGATAAAACAGGTGAATCAAAGTGAAGCAAGTATTGGAAAGTTATCAGAAGTGTGATAATATACGTATATATGTATATATATACGTAAATATGTACAATACATAGTAACATGAATTTGTACAGAAATAACACCAAAAAAAACAGATACATGTTTCTAGTCGGGTCCTATTGTACACAGAATGGTACTGTTCTGATAATCGTAACCTTATTTACAATACACTTAGATACATCTGTAAGTTGTAAATCTTGTATTAGACTTGGAAAATTATATTGTAGCACACGAGCTTAAGTATTGCTAATTGTTGCTGTGGATTCATACCACATAAGTATTACAAATTTTACAGCTATTATGTGACCTATAACAGCATCAACGATACTGTAGCCTACACCATTCGTTCTAAAATACAAAGCAGCAAAAAAAGGGTTTTTGATATTATCGTTCCTTTACCTCCTCCTAAAAACTAATGTTGCCAAACTTTGACCCCCACCCCATCCATCTTTCTTACACATACACCCTCGCTACGCATCTCTATGCATACAATAACGCTTCTTTATTTCCAACTAGAAATTAAAAACGAGTCCGTACTTTCACTAATATTTCCTGTAAAATTTAGATAGACTCTATTTCACCCAAGTCTAGCTCTAGCTATTTGATGTACAATTAATTAAAATTCGCAGAAATATATAAGTAGTAAGTGCAACAATTACTTGCAGCTACAGTATGAGACGCAATTTTGACGTATCATATACGTATAGAAAAGCTGTATCATATATTTAATCATCTCTACCGTTATAACCTGATAATTAATTATTGATGATTTCGTTTCTGACAGTGATAATTTAATTTCCGATTTTAGCGATGGAGAAGGGTGGCTATTTATAGAATGTTTTCATCTGACACCTTTTTCGGAAAAGGCAAAGAAAAACAAACATGTATTTTAAAATAAAAGCTTTATGCTTTTGGCAAAAAAAAAATCTTTTTTTTTTTACAAGATGCATTACAAATATAAACAATGTAGGCTAGCAAATTTTTTGTTTCGTTTTAAAACACAAAAACGGACATCACATATAAATAGAATAAGATCTATCGAAACACCTCTAAAAAGCTGTGCAATGCAATTAGCTCTAAAACATAAAGAATCCAATTAAATTGCAGTATTCTGTTGCTATAGTTTTTGCCATCTTGCGAGGGACCGGACGCGGGGCCATTACTGTTTTTACTCCCCTCCGAGGAGATTTTCTTAGCCGAAGCCGGCTCGCTGGGTTGCTTCCCCTTTTCTGGCGACACGGCAGGGGCCGTTACCGAGCTGACTCGGTAATTTCCGGTGACGAGCTCCGTGTTGACGTTCTCGCATTTGTCTAAAACGGTAAAGATGTTAGCGTCTCTCCCGCACGTTTTTCGCCCGGCTGCCGGCTTATTCACGCCGTGTGCCGGCTCCACGGTCAGATCGAGGTTGGGTTTGTTCCCTTTGCCTCGGCTCTCATCGCCGCCGTGCTTGCCGGGGTGCGTTGACGTCCGGTTCTGACCCGGCTCGGTTTTGTCTTTTCTCCTGTTCCCGTGATGCTTCGTGCCGTTGTGTTTCCCCGGCCTTGACCTTTGCGTCTCATCCGTCACCGTGTACACCTTCTCCGTCTTGTTCTCCCCGTACACCAACACCTCCCTCACCACGGTATTATCCTCCACCTTTAAATTCTCATCCGCCACCCCTTCAAAATCCTCCTCCCCTATTCTCCCCTCACTCCTCCCCACCCCCTTCCCCTCACCGTTATCATTCTGCTCCACCCTCAACCCCTTCCCCACCAAATCCTGCCCCTTCTCCGCTAACTGATTCAGGCGTTGCATCGCCTTAGGCTGGCCATCCCAGCCTTCGTCAAAGACCCCGATAGAGGCAATGACCCGAGAAGGTAGAGTACATGTAGCCGTGCAGGTAGGAGGCGCGGCTCAGGAGCACCAGCCACACCTGGTCGCCGGCCTCCATGTTCAAGATGGCGCTGTTGGAAGCGGAAGCCCAGACGGGGAAGCTCTCGGCCCAGATTGTGGACACCATCTTACCGTTGTTCAGCAGCTCCACTGCGGCCTGGGGGAGGGGGGAGGTCAAGAAAAATAGTTGAATAGTACATTAAAGAAAACAAGGTTAGTGATTTTGAATCCGGGTTCAACTCAGTAAAACGTCCCTGAGTTCACCCAGCTCTAATGGGTACCTAACTCACGTTATGTAAAAGTAAGGCGGTTAGCATAGTGCTGACCACACTAACCCTTCATATGTCGAGGTCACAGAAACATCTGACATGTGTCTTTGGCACGAACGGGAGAAGATGATAATATTATTAATAGTAGGATGAAGTCGAGTAAAGACGTTAAACTCTACTGCCCTCGTTAAAGTTTGGGGGAAGGGGTACTTTAGGATTTTTAATAAGTAGTTGCTCTTTCTGAATATAGGGTCCTTGTAGTAGAGGAAGTAGAGTTCACATGTTTCTGTGACCTTGGTACATGTACATATAGGGGTTACCGTGGTCAGTTCAATGCCCAGCCATCTGTACTATCAACAACGTGACTTAGGCGTCTATCAGAGCTTGGAGATACCCCAGAAGCGTGCTTTAGACTCGTACTCATTATTTAACAGCTTATATTTACAATCCAATGCTTTTTAACAATTGCTACTAGCTTTACAAAACAAAAATTGTATATCTTCATAAAGCATAGAAGCTTTGTATACTAAGACCTGCATAGCTCGAAACATGGAGTAGGTTTTGTCTTTGACACATTCATCGTATTTTAAAACAAGTTAATAAAAAGTCTAGTGACAATTTAAGCGCAATTTCCTTAATTAATTTTTTGTGACCGATCGAAAGGATATTTTTGAAAACTTTCTTCGGCAATATTGTTCTAAATTATGGCAGAAATCGATTGGTAAATGTTTCAAGTCGCTAAATGGTCTGGTTGCCGAGATATGGGCCAAAAACTGCATTTTTTCGAGGTTTTTTGGCTTTTCCGGGAAATCCAGGAAGGAATTCCGCATCCGTGGAACTTGCTTAACATATTTGCTTTTGGAACTAGTCGTCGATATTGCTTCGTTGAGGAGGAGATACGACTTAAAGCGCGGACACACATCCATCCATATACGAGTTAATAATCGCAATTGACAGTATGGAAATTGTGCTAAAAATTAGACCACTTAATTAATTGGTAGCTATTTTCATTTGTCTGTCATCCTTTGTGTATTGTATGAGTAGCTATATTAATCAAAACTCTAAAAAATTTTTACGATTCTGCGTGTCATCTCTGCGCGAGAGCCATGCTAATCTTCTCTGTATCGTTCCAATTTTATTGTATGTACTAACTCATTATACTGCGTGAACAATTATTTTTTTTTGCCTCAGGCATGTAATTTATATTGTCAGTTGTGTGTTCGCTTTAGTATTACAGTTTTCATCACCGGCTTGTGAGGACTGATACAGATTTACAATAGTAATATTTCTTTCTTACTTGTAGCCTACTTTCAACTCATTTAAGATGGTTTACTTATACATAGATCTAATACAAAAATAAAAATAAACCCAACCTGAAAATGCAAACGTGTAATTAAATGATGATTCAAGGGATTTTTTTCCCTTTGGCGTGATGGGTGAGGGGGGGTGGAATTTGGGTTTTTAATTAGAGCTGAAATTTTTGACTCCGCAGCTAAGGACTGAGCACAGTAAACTAAGCAGTCAAGAGAAACCGAGTTTGCACACTTTATTTTAGTCTAGTTCTTATGCTATTTTATTTTCTCCCTTTGATTATTGTATATACAATTGATGTTTATATCTTTGATGCTGTGTAAAACTATCAAACAAATTATTATTACTGATTTAAATGTTTAAAACAATTGAATTAACAAAAAAAAAAAAAACAATTGTTTGAGGACTGTAAAGATATAGATGTTTGAAAGGGAAAAATGTTTGATTTGATGTGTCTCGTTGTAATAACATAACTTTTCCGATTGCTTGAGAATTTTATCATTGTAATTCTCTGTAATCACAAATTAATTTCAGCTCTATTTAAAAACCCAAATTGCGTGAACAATATTATTTAAAGATCATTATTAGTAAAGCAATCAGTATCATAAATTTTCACATTTGGTTATTTTAACATTTCACTGAACAAATTATTTTCCGGTAGTATATTTATTATCTACTTTCAATTTTAAATACATTATGCTAAGTACATGCAAACGTTTTTTAAATTTAAAAATAAATAAATAACGTGGTAAAAATAACTGAGTAAAAAAAGAAAGCAAGGAGTCTAAACTCCTGCTGGACTAGTCGAAAGCAATTACAAAACATTTTACCCGTTGTCTCCCTTGGGCAGCTATGGTTACAGAGAAAGCGTAGGTTCCGTTGAAAGGGGCGGTAAATCTTCCCGTGTCCTTGTTGAAGGCCTCGCCCAGGTTTGTGACGACCTTGTCGAACACCAGGTCGACGTTCTTGTCCACGGGACCCGTGTTGCTGCTCAGGCCAGCGAAGAAGGCGACCCTGACTACATCATCGACGTCACGGCCGGCTGAAAGAGAGACTGTTCTGTTACCGTCAGCGGTTCTCACAGCTGTGGGCAGAGTTTCTTTCATGGCATTTTTTCAGTGGTGGGGGGGGAGGTGAAGAAATATAAATTTATATATGAAATATATTCTTCATCTAGTGTCGTCGTCGTCTTCCTCCCCCCTTTCGGAAATATGTCAGCACCCCCCCCCCCCCCCACACACACACACACACACCCACACCCAGACCACCGGCTGTAAGCAACAAGATCTTAACTGGCACAACCTCGGGGCTAATAGGAGGGATTATACCCAGCCTCCCTCACCCCCTCCCCACTCCCCACCTCCACTCCCATGGAGCCACAAAATTAAAAGTTGTCTAGCTTTAACTTACAGATATTGCATTCAATGTTTACAATTTAAAATCTTAAGTGTAGTAAGAACCAGTTTTCATCAGCAACAAAACAGATACCGCCTTAGTAAATTTACCCATTCCGTTATAAGTAGAGTTTATTGTAAACTTAATGTAAACTTAAGGCTATAGGTAGGGTTTATTGTATGCATACAATCTAAGTGGTTGAAACATTTGTTTATTAACTAGTCTTTTTCTCAATATAAAATAAAAACTATGAGTGGCACTTAGTGACATTTTCTTTAGACATCTTCGTGTGTAACAAGACCGAATCAGTTCACGGATTCCTCTGTTAGCCTGTATGTTTTAAAGGAACGTTCCACAATTCATTATTTAAATATACAATATCCGTTACTTCTAATCAAATAATTTTTTTTATAGAGACAGCGGATGTGTTATGGTAAAAAAGAGCAAGTTGCAACTTAGAAAAAAAAAGTTTTTTATTTTATCTTGATGAACGGTGTATATACAAGAAACCTTAAGATTTAGATAGAAAAGACCGTCTTATCATGAATAAAAACTTATTTGATTACAATATGTCATTAAATATTCAAAAACTTGAATACATCCCTTATGTATTGCTTTACGAGTACATGAGTTCCTATTAATAAACATTATTGGAGCGTTTTGGTGTTTTCTTCTGCTAATTAGTCTTTAGTATATAACTTATTGATACAATACCCATTACCTCGCCCATACGGAGTTCTTGGGGATGGTATGTTGGTCTACTCACAATCGCGGACATTGGTGATCTAGACAGTGGCGGCACTAGGATGGGTGTCACCCAGTACGGTAACAGTGGTTATACCCCCCCCCTCAACAAATTGTGTATGTTCGGTGTGGTGATGTTAAAACAGTTAACAAGCAAACATTGACACATGAAGGGTCATCCATACACTGTTTTTTTCAGGCATCTCTTTTTTTTTTTGGGGGGGGGGGGGGAGGGGGCTTGGTCCGAAGCATGACCCCCCACGCTCATCCCAAACGAAATAGAATTTATATAGAAAATATATTCTTTATATTTTACCAGAGCCCACCACCACCACAAATTTTATATAGAAAATATATACTTTTACCCCCACCGCAAAATTTAGTCCGCTCTCCAACCTTGAAAGCTTAAAGTGCCCACCCACCTACCCCCACCCAACGGAGAAAAAAGTCTGAAAAAACACAGAAACCATAATTGTGTGGCATCGAAAACAAGGGGAGCATATGACTTTAGCGATATTTATGATCCATGACGGGTCATCCATTTGTGGCACCAAACATAAAGAGGGTTTATGACTTTAGTTACACGAAATGAGGGAGGGATTAAAGCACTAATGAAGAATTTATTTGATATGATATCAAGAGCAACAGTGCTGAAAAACTAGTCTTGTTTACAGTAATTTAGTGGGTTGAACGAGACTTCGTGACGTCATATTCAATTGAAAGAGTCTGTCTTTGGTAATGTGAAGTGCTTGGAGGCTGGGTAAGGGGGCACAACAGTGCTTTATTTGCTTCAAATCTTCGCCATACTGGCTCTTAAAGAAAATAAAAGCAAACTTTAACTTACTGGCATTCCCTGGTAGGCCCGGGGGTCCTTGTTTACCGGGAAAGCCGGGGGTCCCTGGTTTTCCAGCGGGGCCCCGGGGTCCCCTGATGGGCAGACTGACGGGCTGGCTCTTGCCGTCTCGGCACGTGACCTCCAGCATGCACTGGTCGCCCTCCACGTCATCCTCGACCTGCGAGTCCCTCAGCTGCACGCGGTTCCGGTTGCGCCTGGGTGCGCGTGCCGATGACGTCATGGCCAGGGAGATGATGAGGATGGAGAGAAGGATGTTGGAGTCCTTGACCTTCATGGTGGTGCTCAGAATGTTGATTGTACGGGTCACTTGAGTTCAAGAAAAATTAACTGGAAAAACAATGTTTTATTGTTAGAGCAGTAATGAAATAGTAAACAAAGGAAATATCCGTAGTGTAAAAATAGCAAGTGGAAATTCATTTCCGTGTTACTGTTGATTTTCGGTTTTAGTTGTCAATTGAAGTAGAAATAATCTGTCAAATTCCGTGATATTATTTATATTTTCTTGAGCATCGGAAATAGTTCCAAAATTGTTCTAATTATTCGACCCTTACATGTAAAAGTTCTTTAATAGAACACATTTTTAACGGTAAAGTAATGTTCAATTTCAAGTAATTTTTGTCGATGTTCAATTTAATAAACGCTATGTTTTAAAATTTAAAAACTTTTTTTTTAAAATCTAAAATGAACTTTGTTTCGTTTTTGTCCCGTATTTAAAAAAAAAAAAGGTTTCAATTTGTCTTTAAGTAAAACCCGTCCTTTTCTGTACGTTTTATTTTAACCGCCGTTAATCCCGTTTAAAATAAAAACACAAACGACGAAAACATTCGAGTGTAAAAGCCCTTTCAGATACTACGAGACGGCTTTACGGCTTGGGAAATGATAACATAAGCCTATAATGAGAGGCCCATTCAGGGGGCCAGACATTTTGTGTGGTCTAATGACCGAACCTTGCCAATAACGCACAGCGTCTAATTACAGCTATTCAAGTTGAAGTGAAGACGTTAAATGTTCGGGACGGTTTTAGAGTTGCCGGCCGATTACGGCTGTCTTTTGAAGAGATTTATGGGGGGGGGGTTAGAAGTAGACGAAAATCTCTTCAGTAGACCTAATTCTTTTTTTTTCTATATATCTACGTACTACTATTTTACAACTTTTATGAAGCTCTCTTTTGAGTTAAACATTAATTATTTGTTTTATTATTTAATTTTTATGTATTATATATATATATATATAAATAAATATATATATATATATATATATATATATATATATATATATATATATATATATATATATATATAATATATATATATATATATGTATATATATATGTATATATATATATATATATACATATACATATATATATATATATAGTGTTTTGCCTTCCAACACCTCCCATACTATAATAAAGAAGATTAACAGATTGACTTTGTGACTTTGAAACGTCAGCTGTCAGTACTGAATTCCTGATCTAATGCTAAAGACCCCTTCAGGGTGACACTGATAAATTAGTGTTGACAATGACTGAACGCTCAACAGAGTGACCACATTGGCAAGCTGCCAGAAAAAGACAGAACGAAATCAACAAAATGAAAGAAAATTAAACCATGCTGCCAACAATATACGTAAAATTATACGTATATTTTTATTGATAAGTGCGTACGTGTAAAGATGGATTTTATTTAAAACCACAATCGTTTTATAAGCATGGTTTTATTTTTTAAACATAGTCCTTCAAATGATCTTGTTGATACAATAGTTAAAATAGCTTTAGCTTATTCCAAAAAAAATCGTGTAAAATGTTTAAATTGCAATTTAAATATTTGCTTTAAAGCTCGACAAAACCATGACAGAATTTTGAAACATACATTTGTATTATAAAACCTCATATATACGCAAATGTGCAGGAGATGTAGAGTTTGTCTGTATTCTTACTTTCTACGATCGTGTATGAAACAAAGCTCATCTGCCATTTTATTCCAAACAGTTGGCAATCATTGTGATTCCATAGCTGCAGTTATTTAATGCACCCAATTGTCATGTGATTTGTGCGCACTATTGCTCTACAATACCCACAGGATGCCGCCTTACAGACCTTAAAATAGGATTACATCCAAATTTATCTCAGAAAACTTTCTTGTAACAATAAATAAAATGTCGAGGTTATAAAATGAAATAATGCACAATGACTATTGAATATGCCTAAAAAAAATGTAATGTCCACATATAATTTCTTTATACTTGGGGAAGAAAAATTAAAGCAAAAGTTAAAGAGTTCTACAATTAGAGTCCGGATCTGATTAATCATTCTCATTTATTTTTTTTACGTTGGGCAATTCTCTGCTAATCAAAGCCAATTATAGATTTAAATAACCTCAAATTAAAAAAAAAAGAATGAAGAGCGATTATTGTGATTCCATGGCTCAGTTTAGAAGCACATATTACACAAAGGGGGAAGGGGGGTAACTGATGATCAAGGGGGAGAACTCGTGTGCGCAACGGCAAACAAAAGCTTATGTCATGAAAACCGCTAAGACTTTTGTCAACTCTATTTCAGTTTTTAATTACCCTTGGATCACAGTTACAGACAGAATCATGAGTCTGGGGTGAAGCGGGGTGGGGGGGGGGGGGGGGGGTGGGGGAGAGGATGGGAGAGGGAAGTGGGGCAGCTAGGGATTTGTGGGGAGGAGAAGGAGACAGAGGTGCGTGAGAGGAAAAGAGGGTGGGGGACTTGGGGCGAAGAGAAATGATTAGGGCTCTGTTGAGGTTCGGGGAGAAGGAAGAGAAAGGATGGGAGGTTAAAAGAGGATGAGAATGAGGAGAGAGCTTAGGGGGAAGAAATAGGAGGGGTAGCTATGGTGTGTGTTTGGAAGGTTAAGGAGGGAGGGCGTAGGAATGCGCAAGGAAGAGGAAGAGAGAGGAAAGGTACAGGGGCGGAAGAGAAAGGACGGGATGTTCAAGAGAAGATGAGAAGTGAGGGTGAAGGGAAGTAGGAGGGGCAGCTAAGAAGAAACAGAGAGAAAGACGAATAGGGACGGGCGGACTTGGAAAGTTAAGGAGGGAGGGTGTGAAGGGAGGGCGTAGGAATGCGCAGGGAAGAGGAAGAGAGAGGGAAAGAACGGGAAAGAACGGAGGGGGGAGATGAGTAATTTTTAGCAATATTGAGTAACATAGTAAAGGGCACATATTGTTCAATATCTTCTTTGTTTTAAACGTTTGCTGAAATTGTGTAATGACTTTCATTTTCGTTTTCATTACTTTCTCGTATATACGAAGTATAGAGAAAGTATTGTAATCGTGCACAAAAATCTCTTGAAATTTTAACATCTTTCACCGTATTACACCTCAGTCCTTCATCACATCCGAAGTTTAGAGGACTTATTTTAATCGGGCAAAAATTATCAATCCAGATTTATCAAAACTAAGAGGTTTTATGCGTAATCCAGTCTGAAAAACTGGGCTTTGCAATTCTGTCCGTATGTCTGTGTGTCTGTGTGTGTGTGTGTCCGTGTGTAAACACGATAACTTGAGTACCGTTACAGCTAGGTTGATGAAATTTCATATATAAGTATTTTATCAAAATCGTAGATCCGTATCAACTTTTGAGCGATTTTCAATAACCGGAAGTGGTACTTTTTCTACTTTGAATTTTTCAAAAGCCTATAACTTGAGTACTATTTCAGATAGATAAATGAAATTCCACAAGTAAGTATAAGATCTAATTCTCTACCTTATGTTAAATTTTGAGTAGCTTCCGTTGACCGGAAGTAGTAATTTACGCTACTTCCGATTTCTCAAAAAACTAATGTAAATTTATTAAGTACTAATACTATTGCGCACTATTATACACACCTTTATTAGGCGTTCGCTTGGTGCGCAATTGTTTTTTACTGAGATTCTATTCTATTTTTAAAAGTTTAAGTATTTAAAATGGATTAAAAATCATAACTATATCCCCAGTTACCATCCCCTGTTGTTTTATATAAGAATATTCGAGAAAGTTTAGGGGAGATCACTACCGGTTTATTTTTTTTTGTTCTTTTACCAATAATAGTATTTAGTTTTACATGTGTAAGTGGGGGGTTGTTGCATAATCCTTATCCTGCCCCACCCCTCATACGTTAATGCATGTGCATGTAGAGAAACCTCCCCCCCCCCACCCCTAATCCTTCTTCTAACTAACATGATTCCAATCTCAACAACGCTCTTACCACTAAGCCACACTTAACGACCATTCTCCTATACACCGCACTGTCAGTAAGATGATCCCTTAAAACAATTGAGCTGCTCCCTACCATAATGATGCCATTACAGGTCACAGAACGGAACTCAGCTCACAAAATATGGACTGAAGCAAAGCACGGTGGAATCTACCTACACGATATACCCTGTAGTTATAAACAGCGACGCTATTGATACTTCAGTAGTTCTTAACCTTTTTGGGGGTACCGAACCCCACCCGTTTCAAATGCGGATTCACCGGATCCTTCTTCTTAACAGTTTTATCGTCCGCACTGAAAAAATCCGATCGTGAATCTTAGGAGTTGGGGGAGTGTCTTGACCTGCGCCGATCCCATGTGACTAATTCACCAAACACTGGGGTTCGATCGAACACAGTTTAAGAACTACTGGTTTACAGTTTGTTGACCGCCTATGCTTTTGTTAATTTTATCTGTAAATAATTTGACATAAAGCACCCACATATATTTTATTTTAAATTAAGCTTGAAAAATGTTTACAATAAAAAGCTTTAAATATATGCGCTAAAAAAGCAAAATAAAAGGATTTTCTTTGGATAAGTATTAATGGATAACTAGTTAAGTAAATTATGTGTAAAAAGGCAAATCAAGTGCCCCCTCTTTAAAGGGATGGGGGAGTGGGGGTACTTGAAACTTCAAAGTGAGGGGGGGGTGTTAAATGATAGAAGTATATTTTTTTTTCTATATCGGGAGAGGTGGGGGCACTGGAACTGCTGGGGAAAGGAGGGGTGTGGTTGGGTCTGATACCCTAAAGAAACTATGTGCGGGTGAATTTGAATCGAACCCAGATTCGAAATCGCGACTTTCAGGTTAACAGTCTAACGCTCTACCGCTAGGCTATTCCGTAAAAGCAGTACAGAATATGTTATTTAATTGTTGTTGTTTTTTTTTTTTAAATTAACGTAAACTGGGGTTTAAAAATTTTCGAAATTGGGACGCTGGGATTTTATTTTTAATAAAAAATTTTTTTTGTTAATTGGATTTGAGTTTAAACTTTCAGTATGTAAAATTCACGTTTACAGTTTAAATTCACATATACAATTCATGTTCATATATACAAATGTAACAATGGCAAGCTCTACAGCTGTCAAATACGAATAAATTACACAACTATATTTTTTTTTCTTAAATTTTCTAAAGGGAGATAATTATGACACGATTTCATTCAATTAGCTTAATGACGTGCCCCGTGCTAGTCGGCGTGAACAACGAGAGTTTTTATTTAATTTTTTTTTTAAATTAGTTTTGCGCAAAAAGAAGTAAAAAAAAAAAATTCAAATAAAATTGATGATTTTAAGTAGTTCTTTGTTCCGTTTGATACACACAATTCAGGCTATAAGTTGTTTTAATCGTGTGCAAATTATCGATATTCAATTCGTGAGTTGCTGTTTCGAAATATTTTCAACAAACCAACAATATTTTGAATGAATCATACTTTTCAAAATAGAATAAGCAATGTGGCCGAGTGAGGCCACATAGTTGATATTGCATAGTAAAATGTTAAATTTCATTTCTTCTTTTAAACAGACTTTAGTTTTTTAAATTATGAAAAATTAAAGCTTTAAAGAATGAAAAAAAATTAATATTTTAAGAATTTATATTATAGATCTCAAATTTGCAGAGATTTTTTATGTTTTTTTTTAAACTATAAGCCGACATTTCTATTGTCTATTTTAGCGTGTCAGACATGTATCAAGTGGGTACCCATCATGTATGAATCAAGTGGGTACCCATCATGTATGTATCAAGTGGGTACCCATCATGTATGTATCAAATGGGTACCCATCATGTATGTATCAAGTGGGTACCCATCATGTATGTATCAAGTGGGTACCCATCATGTATGTATCAAGTGGGTACCCATCATGTATGTATCAAGTGGGTACCCATCATGTATGTATCAAGTGGGTACCCATCATGTATGTATCAAGTGGGTAAAAATCATGTATGTATCAAGTGGGTACCCATCATGCATGTATCAAGTGGGTACCCATCATGTATGTATCAAGTGGGTACCATCATTTTTGCATGAAGTGGGTACCCATCATGTATGTATTAATTGGGTACCCATCATGTATGTATCAAGTGGGTACCCATCATGTATGTATCAAGTGGGTACCCATCATGTATGTACCAAGTGGGTACCCATCATGTATGTATCAATGGGTTCCCATCATGTATGTATCAAATGGGTACCCATCATGTATATATCAAGTGGGTACCCATCATGTATATATCAAGTGGGTACCTATCATGTATATATCAAGTGGGTACCCATCATGTATATATCAAGTGGGTACCCATCATGTATATATCAAGTGGGTACCCATCATGTATGTTTCAAGTGGGTACCCATCATAAATGTATCTAGTGGGTACCCATCATGTAAGTATCAAATGGGTACCCATCATGCATGTATCTAATGGGTACCCATCATAAATGTATCAAGTGGGTACCCATCAAGTATGTATCAAATGGGTACCCATCATGTATATATCAAATAGGTACCATCATGTATGTATCAAGTGGGTACCCATCATGTATGTATCAAGTGGGTACCCATCATTTTTGCATGAAGTGGGTACCCATCAAGTATGTATCAAATGGGTATCCATCATGTATGTATCAAATACGTACCCATCATGTATGTATCAAGTGGGTACCCATCATAAATGTATCAAGTGGGTACCCATCAAGTATGTATCTAGTGGGTACCTATCGTGTATGCATCAAGTGGGTACCTATCATAAATGTATCAAGTGGGTACCCATCATGTATGTATCAAGTGGGTACCCATCATTTTTGCATGAAGTGGGTACCCATCAAGTATGTATCAAATGGGTATCCATCATGTATGTATCAAATAGGTACCCATCATGTATGTATCAAGTGGGTACCCATCATAAATGAATCAAGTGGGTACCCATCAAGTATGTATCAAGTGGGTACCCATCATGTATGTATCAAGTGTGTACCCATCATTTGTGAATGAAGTTGGTACCCATCAAGTATGTATCTAGTGGGTACCTATCATGTATGTATCAAGTGGGTACCCATCATAAATGAATCAAGTGGGTACCCATCATGTATGTATCTAGTGGGTACCCATCATAAATGTATCAAGTGGGTACCCATCATGTATGTATCAAGTGGGTACCATCAAGTATGTATCAAGTGGGTACCCATCATGTATGTATCTAGTGGGTACCCATCATAAATGAATCAAGTGGGTACCCATCATGTATGTATCTAGTGGGTACCCATCATAAATGTATCAAGTGGGTACCCATCATGTATGTATCAAGTGGGTACCCATCATGTATGTATCAAGTGGGTACCTATCATGTATATATCAAGTGGGTACCCATCATGTATATATCAAGTGGGTACCCATCATGTATATATCAAGTGGGTACCCATCATGTATGTTTCAAGTGGGTACCCATCATAAATGTATCAAGTGGGTACCCATCAAGTATGTATCTAGTGGGTACCTATCGTGTATGCATCAAGTGGGTACCTATCATAAATGTATCAAGTGGGTACCCATCATGTATGTATCAAGTGGGTACCCATCATTTTTGCATGAAGTGGGTACCCATCAAGTATGTATCAAATGGGTATCCATCATGTATGTATCAAATAGGTACCCATCATGTATGTATCAAGTGGGTACCCATCATAAATGAATCAAGTGGGTACCCATCAAGTATGTATCAAGTGGGTACCCATCATGTATGTATCAAGTGTGTACCCATCATTTGTGAATGAAGTTGGTACCCATCAAGTATGTATCTAGTGGGTACCTATCATGTATGTATCAAGTGGGTACCCATCATAAATGTATCAAGTGGGTACCCATCATGTATGCATCAAGTGGGTACCATCAAGTATGTGTCAAGAACGTACCCAATATCTATATATCAGATAGGTACTCATCATATATGTATCAAATAGGTACCCATAAGCTTGAAACATATTAGGTAAACCGTATAAGAACCCATAAGTTACACATAAGGTACCGCTCAAGTTAATACCCATAAGGAACGGACCCATCAAATAGTTATCCATCGGATACACTAGAACAAACACCCATCATTTATATTCCCTTTAAATAAGTGCACACCGGAACCCACTCCCCCTACCCCCCACCCCCCAACACACACACACACACACACCCATCAGGTAGGGACCTTTACAGTGGCGTAGCGAGGTCGGGTGTCACCCGGTGCGGCACTTAATGGTGTCACCCCCCCCCCCCAGAGGCATAGAGACCCTTCCCAGGGACAAACTTTCAAATTTTCGATTTGCACCCCCCCCCCCTCAAACTTTCGATTTGCACACCCCCCCTCGAGTTTTCGATTTGCACCC